>NC_088240.1:77012500-77060000 GCF_036934945.1 Oncorhynchus masou masou | reverse complement strand
TTTGTTGACAATCATAAATTAAACAATATAAAAATATATAATTACTGATTTCAGAGTGACTATAATACATTATGTTCTTTGGTCTGTTCCCAGCCATGGCTTCCTCCTGTATTCTCCTGTGAAGAGCAGTTCCAGTGCTCTATCTGTCTGGATGTGTTCACTGAGCCAGTCTCTATCCCCTGTGGACACAACTACTGACCTATGCCAGTGTCCATTGTGTATGGAGAAATTCAGACAAAGACCTGAGCTTCGAGTATATACTTTAATTTCTGAAATGGCTGCTCAGCTCAAGAAGTTGGCTCCAGTTGAAGACACACCCTTCACCCCAGGACATGCCCAAACCACAACCCTCGCCAAATCTGGAGAAGTGCCATGTGACGTCTGTACTGATACAAAGCTTGTGTCTATAAAGTCCTGCCTTTTGTGTCTGGCCTCTTACTGTGAGACTCACCTGGAGCCTCATCAGAGAGTTGCTTCTTTCAAGAAACACAAGCTGATCGTCCCTGTGGAGAACCTGGAAGACAGGGTAAGAAGCATGAGAGACCCCTGGAACTGTTCTGTAGGAGTGATCATATGTGTGTGTGTCAGTTCTGCACTGAGACAGACCACAAGAAGCACAAGACTTTCCCCATAGAGGAAGAGTATAGAGAGAGGAAGACTCCGATGAGGAAGACTAAGGGTAAAGTTCAGGAGATGATCCAGGAGAGACTGCTGAAGGTTAAGGAGATCAAACAGGCAGTGGAGCTCAGCAAGAGAGATGTAAAGAGAGAGATAGCAGACAGCGTGGAGGTCTTCACTGCTATGGTGCGCTGTATTGAGAAAAGCCAGGCTGAGCTCATTGAGGTGGTTGAGGGGAATCAGAAAGCAGCAGAGAGGCGGGCTGAAGGGCTCATTGAAGAGTTGGAGCAGGAAATCACTGAGCTAAAGAGAGGAAGCACTGAGCTGGAGCAGCTCTCAGATATTGAGGACCACCTTCCCCTCATTCACAGCTCCCCATCCCTCTGTACTACCCTTCCACACACAAAGAACTGGTCTGAGATCTGTGTGCTCTCAGATATTGAGGACCACCTTCCCCTCCTTCACAGCTCCACATCCCTCTGTACTACCCTTCCACACACAAAGAACTGGTCTGAGATCTGTGTGCTCTCAGATATTGAGGACCACCTTCCCCTCCTTCACAGCTCCCCATCCCTCTGTACTACCCTTCCACACACAAAGAACTGGTCTGAGATCTGTGTGCTCTCAGATATTGAGGACCACCTTCCCCTCCTTCACAGCTCCCCATCCCTCTGTACTACCCTTCCACACACAAAGAACTGGTCTGAGATCTGTGTGCTCTCAGATATTGAGGACCACCTTCCCCTCCTTCACAGCACCCCATCCCTCTGTACTACCCTTCCACACACAAAGAACTGGTCTGAGATCTGTGTGCTCTCAGATATTGAGGACCACCTTCCCCTCCTTCACAGCTCCCCATCCCTCTGTACTACCCTTCCACACACAAAGAACTGGTCTGAGATCTGTGTTCATAGCAGCGTTCAGAGCAGCGTGGGTGTGGGGACTCTGGGGAGAGTTTTGTCTCAGCTGGAGGAGACCCTCGGTAAAGAGATGAAAAATGTGTGTGTTGCTGATCTGAAGAAGATAGCAGTATGCAGTGGATGTGACTCTGGACCCTGATACAGCATATGCCAAACTCATCCTGTCTAAGGACAGGAAACAAGTGAGATATGGAGACAAAAAGCAGAATCTCCCTGCAAACCCAGAGAGGTTAGATTATCATACCCGTGTTTTAGGAACGGATGGGTTCTCCTCAGGGAGATTCTACTATGAAGTTCAGGTGAAAGGGAGGACTTCCTGGGGTTTAGGAATGGCTAGAGAGTCCATCAACAGGAAGAGAGTGAATCTATTGAGTCTTGCCAATGGATACTGGGCTTTGGGGCTGGAGAATGGGGATGAGTATGAGGTTTGCACTGGGTTTTATGTCCCCCTCACCCTGAGAGAGAAGCCCCAGAAGGTGGGGGTGTTTGTGGATTATGAGGAGGGTGTCACGTTCTTTCAAAATCGGGATTCGTGACAGAGGGTCAGGTCTCCTTTTACAATGTGGAGGCCAGGTCTCATATCTACTCTTTCACTGGCTGCACCTTCACTGAGAGACTCCACCCACTGTTCGCTACAGGCTATCATCCTTCCAACACAACTCCTCTTATCATCTCTCCCATCAAGTCTGACTGAGTTTAGGGAACAGGGAAGTCAGTCACACAGACACAAAGCATATGCACAATATCACTGTGTTTATATTTGTGCATTCATTAGAGAATATGTTTGTATATGTTTATCAGCTTAGTTATTTGCATTCTGCTGGTATCTTATCTGATATCATAACACTGTATATTACAATGAAAATATAAACGTTTTACATTTGAGTCCATGTGCAATTTCTCCCTTGGATTTACCAACTATGCATACTGTCAGAGCCGGTCCTGACCTCCCTGGGCCCTAAGCAAAATTCTACTAAGGGGCCCTCCTACCTGACCAGTGTGCCATGTAAACCATTTGCCATTGACACAGTCACACCTGACACCCCTGTGCTCCCACTACAATCCTCCCTCCCAGTGGCGGTTCATTCAGACATTTGGAACAACACAAATAAATAAACATTTAAAACTATATAAATATAAATATATGTACAAAAATCAGACTCAAGAATATCAAAAAATAAGTAAAAGAGACAAAGAGAAACAAATTGTAGTATATAAATACACATAATATAGTGAATCAAATTATTACACTATTCCCCTATTGCTAACTGTAACGTCCGGGGTGTGGTGGGTGAGAAGTCAGGCGCAGGAAGCAGAGTGTCACACCCTGACCTTAGTATTCATTGTTTTCTTTGTTATTTTGGTTAGGTCAGGGTGTGACATGGGTGATGAATGTGTTTATGTCTTGTCTAGGGGTTTTGTATGTTTATGGGGGTGTTTCCTATCTAGGTGTATGTCTATGGTCTATGGTTGCCTAGATTGGTTCTCAATTAGAGACAGCTGTCTATCGTTGTCTCTGATTGTGAACCATATTTAGGCAGCCATATTCTTTGGGTATTTTGTGGGTGATTGTTCCTGTTTCAGTATGCCAGTGTTTAGTGTTCACGTTACGTGTCGTCTTCGTTCATTTTGTCGGTTTGTTGTTTTTGGCATTGTTTAAGTATTCCCATTAAATATGGATTATATTCACGCTGCATCTGGATCCTCCTCTCTTTCACCCAAAGACAGTCGTTACACAGAGAGTTCAGGGTAGTGATATATTGTTGAATGCACAAAAACTGGTGAACATACACCAACCCCACAGAACACAGGGCACACACCAAAAACAAATGCCCCAAACACGGGGGACTTAAACAGTCCAGCAAAACCCAAGAACATGGGCACGTACACCAAACAATCCCGCACGCCTGCTGGTAAATAAAGCCCGACCAATCAGCCTAAAATGAACACAGGTGAAACCAATAAACAGAAAGGGGGGAAAAGGGATCAGTGGCAGCTAGTAGGACGGTGACGACGACCGCCGAGCGCCACCCGAACAGGAAGGGGAGCCACCTTCGGTAGGAGTCGTGACACTAACAAAAAAACACACAAATAAAACTAAGTTGCACAAATCCTACATCACACAAATACACAATTAGAATAACACACTTATAAAGAAGAGAACCTGATTATTACACTATTGACTTCAAACAAGAAACACACAAACTAAATTGCACAACTAATTGCTGTACAAAGTTAGAGGTGTGCTATTTGATAAATTCCTCCACTCCCCATACCTCGGGCTTCCAGTTGGGAGACAAAGCAAGACGAAAAACAAAGCGAACTGGCACAGACAGACAGAAAACACAGGTATAAATACCCAAGGGATAATGGGGAAGATGGGTGACACCTGGAGGGGGTGGAGACAAGCACAAGGACAGGTGAAACAGATCAGGGTGTGACAGTCACCATTCAGAATATTATTATTATGTATTTGTGCGGGCGGGCGCCCCATGCCGCCCCCGACAAGATGCCGCCCTAGGCCGCGGCACATGTCACTTATGCCTAAATCCACCACTGGAGGGAGACTCTGCCACAGAACCTACCAGGCTGGGGAGACCTACAGGAGGCCTGGTGCGTGGAGGAGGCACCGGATGGAGTGAAGGGCAACTCTGGCAGCTCCGGAGTGACGGGCAGCTCTGGCAGCTCCTGACTGACGGGCGGCTCTGGCAGCCTCTGACTGACGGGCGGCTCTGGCAGCTCCTGACTGACGTGCGGCTCTGGCAGCTCCTGACTGACAGGCGGCTCTGGCAGCTCCTGACTGACGTGCGGCTCTGGCAGCCTCTGACTGACGTGCGGCTCTGGCAGCTCCTGACTGACGGGCGGCTCTGGCAGCTCCTGACTGACGTGCAGCTCTGGCAGCTCCTGACTGACAGGCGGCTCTGGCAGCTCCTGACTGACGTGCGGCTCTGGCAGCTCCTGACTGACGGGCGGCTCTGGCAGCTCCTGACTGACAGGCGGCTCTGGCAGCTCCTGACTGACGTGCGGCTCTGGCAGCTCCTGACTGACGGGCGGCTCTGGCAGCCTCTGACTGACGGGCGGCTCTGGCAGCTCCTGACTGACGGGCGGCTCTGGCAGCTCCGGACAGGAGGGCGGCTCTGGCAGCTTTGGACAGGTGGGTGGCTCTGGCAGCTCCAGACAGGAGGGCGGATCTGGCAGCTCCGGACAGGAGGGCGGGTCTGGCAGCTCCGGACAGGAGGGCTTCTCTGGCAGCTCCGGACAGGAGGGCGGCTCTGTCAGCTCCGGACAGGAGGGAGGCTCTGGCAGCTCCTGACTGGAGGGAGACTCTGTAAGCGCCGGACAGGCGGGAGAACCTGGAGGGAGGAGGCGGAGAGACAGCCTGGTCCGTGGGGCTGCCACAGGACCCACCAGAACCTACCAGGCTGGGGAGAGCTACAGGAGGCCTGGTGCATGGACGAGGCACCGGATGGACTGGATGGACCGGATGGACCGATGCACCCTCCCAGCGCCCCGGAGACACAGCATGCATGGGGCGGCAGGGTAGCCTAGTGGTTAGACCATTGGACTAGTAACCGGAAGGTTGTACAAATCTGTCGTTCTGCACCTGAACAGGCAGTTAACCCAATGTTCCCAGGCCATCGTTGAAATTAAGAATTTGTTCTTAACTGACTTGCCTGGTTAAATAAAGGTTAAAAAAATTAAAAAACATTTAAATGCAGCGCCGGCGCAGTATACCCTGGGCCGAAACGGCATACTGGAGACCAAACACGCTGAGCCAGCACAACATGCCCTGGCTGGATGCCCACTCTCGCATGGCACTTGCGGGTGGCTGGCCTATAGCACATCGGGCTATGAGCGAGTACTGGTGACACCGTGCGTTTTACCGCATAACACGGTGCCTGACCAGTACTGCACTTCTTCTGGTAAGCACGGGGAGTTGGCTCAGGTCTATCGCCTGACTCCGCCAATCTCCCAGTGTGCCCCACCTCAATTTTTTGGGGGGGCTGCCTCTCGTGCCTGTTGCGCTGCCTTACCTCATATCACCGCCGCTCAGCTCTCGCTGCCTCCAGATCTTCCTTGGGGCAGCGATATTCCCCAGTCTGTGCCCAGGGTCCCTTGCCTTCCAGTATCTCCTCCCAAGTCCAGGAGTCCAGAATCCTCTGCTCCTGGTTATCACGCTGCTTGGTCCTTTTTTGGTGAGTTTTTTACAAAACTGTTCGTTTGTCGGTTTGATGTTTTTGTATTTCTGTGTTTGGCCTGGTATGGTTCCCAATCAGAGGCAGCTGTTTATCGTTGTCTCTGATTGAGAACCATACTTAGGCAGCCTGTTTTCCCACTATGGGTGGTGAGGGAGTTCTGTAACAATATTCCTCCTCTTCTGACCAGGAGTATGAAGGATTGTACCAATGCGCAGCGTGGTAAGTGTCCATGTTATGTTTATTAAACTGAACACAAAAATAACAAAGGAGAAAACACGACAAAAACTAAAAAGTCCTATTAGGTGACAAAATACAAAACAGGAAACAAAAACATAGAACAACACATAGAATGCCCACCCCAACTCACGCCCTGACCAAACTAAAATAGAGACATAAAAAAGGAACTAAGGTCAGGACATGACAACTGCTCCCTCCTTTAAAACAGTTTGCGCCATCTGTCGTCTAAGAATAAGTAAACCTATACAGAACAGACTGATATATAATCAAACAATATTTATCAAATACAATATTTTCTATAGAATCTTCAGATAAGTGAATATTAATATGAACATAAATAAGAAACTGTAGAAAATATGAAATGTAGGAAATAATAAAATATAACACTGAGCTTTAATATTATAATATTGTAACGGCGTTCTTCGTTTGTTCAAAGAGAGTCGGACCGAAATGCAGCGTGGTGGTTACTCATGTCTTTAATGAAGAAAAAACGGAACGATACATGAAATAACTAATAAATACAAAAACAACAAACGGAACGTGAAACCTATTACAGCCTATCTGGTGAACACAGAGACAGGAACAATCACCCACGAAATACAAAGTGAAACCCAGGCTACCTAAATACGGTTCCCCATCAGAGACAACAAGAATCACCTGACTCTGATTGAGAACCGCCTCAGGCAGCCAAGCCTAAACTAGACACACCCCTAATCAACCACAATCCCAATGCCTACAAAAACCCCAATACGACAACACAATAAACCCATGTCACACCCTGGCCTGAACAAATATATAACGAAAACACAAAATACAATGACCAAGGCGTGACAGAACCCCCCCTAAGGTGCGGACTCCCGGACGCACCTCAAAACCATAGGGAGGGTCCGGGTGGGTGTCTGTCCATGGTGGCGGTTCCGGGTCGGGACGTGGACCCCACTCCATTAATGTCATAGTTCCTCCCCTACGCGTGCTGGGATAATCCACCCTCGCCGCCGACCATGGCCTAGTAGTCCTCACCCAGAACCCCACTGGACTGAGGGGCATCTCGGGACAGAGGGGCAGCTCGGGACAGAAGGGCAGCTCGGGACAGAGGGGCAGCTCGGGACAGAGGGGCAGCTCGGGACAGAGAGGCAGCTCGGGACAGAGGGGCAGCTTGGGACAGAGGAAGCCCAGCACTGAGAGGAAGCCCAGCACTGAGAGGAAGTCCAGCACTGAGAGGAAGCCCAGCACTGAGAGGAAGCCCAGCCAGGCAGTTGAATCCGGCAGATCCTGGCTGGCTGGCAGTTCTGGCAGATCCTGGCTGACTGGCGGATCTGGAAGAGTCTGGTTGACTCGCGGATCTGGAAGAGTCTGGTTGACTAGCAGATCTGGAAGAGTCTGGTTGACTGGCAGATCTGGAAGAGTCTGGTTGACTAGCAGATCTGGAAGAGTCTGGTTGACTAGCAGATCTGGAAGAGTCTGGTTGACTAGCAGATCTGGAAGATTCTGGTTGACTGGCAGATCTGGAAGAGTCTGGCTGACTGGCAGATCTGGAAGAGTCTGGCTGACTGGCAGATCTGGAAGAGTCTGGTTGACTGGCAGATCTGGAAGAGTCTGGTTGACTGGCAGATCTGGAAGACTGGCAGCTCCTTGCAGACTGGCAGCTCCTTGCAGACTGGCAGCTCTGGCTGCTCCATGCAGACTGGCAGCTCTGGCTGCTCCATGCAGACTGACATCTCTGGCTGCTCCATGCAGACTGGCAGCTCTGGCTGCTCCATGCAGACTGGCAGCTCTGGCTGCTCCATGCAGACTGGCAGCTCTGGCTGCTCCATGCAGACTGGCAGCTCTGGCTGCTCCATGCAGACTGGCAGCTCTGGCTGCGCTAAACGGGCAGGAGACTCCGGCAACGCTGTGGAGGCGGAAGGCTCTGGTAGCGCTAAACAGGCGGGAGGCTCCGGCAGCGGAGGAGAGGAGGAAGGCTCCGATAGCGCTGAACAGACAGGAGACTCCTGCAGCGCTGTAGAGGAGGAAGGCTCCGATAGCGCTGAACAGGCGGGAGACTCCGACAGTGCAGGAGAGGGAGAAAGCGCTGGCTGCGCTGAACAGGCGAGGCACACTGAAGGCCTGGTGCGTGGTACTGGAACTGGTGGTACTGGATCGAGGACACGCACAGGAAGCGTGGTGCGGGGAGCTGCCACCGGAGGACTGGTGTGTGAAGGTGGCACAGGATGGACTGGACCGTGAAGGTGTACTGGAGAGCCTGAGAGCAGGACTGGCACAGGACGTGCAAGGCTAGGTAGGTGCACAGGAGGCCTAGTGCGTGAGGCTGGCACATTTTTCACCAGCCGACTAACACGCACCTCAGGACTAGTATGGAGCGCTGACCCAGGTGCCATTAAATCCCCGACACGCTCCGTCGGATGAATCTTGTACCTAAAGCACCAAGCTAGCAACTCCCTCATTACTCTCCACTCCACTTTCCCCATTAACTCCTTCACAGTCTCTGCTTCGCTCACCTCTAACACCGGCTCTGGTTCTGGTCTCCTCTTTGGCTCCTCACGATTAACAAGGAGAGTTGGCTCAGGTCTGTCTCCTGACTCAGCCACTCTCCCTCTGAGCCCCCCCCCCCCAATACATTTTTGGGGCTGACTCACGGGCTTTCCTCTGCGCCGTCGTGATTGCCTCTCCAACTCCATTCTCCTATAGCCCTCTTCACACTACTCCAGCGAATCCCAGGCGGGCTCCGGCACTCTCTCTGGGTCGACCACCCACCTGTCTATTTCATCCCACGTCGTATACTCCATTCTTCTGCTGTCTATAACGACCTCCCTTCGCTGCTCCTGCTGTCACTGCCTGCTAACACGCTGCTCGGTCCGTGTGTGGTGGGTGATTCTGTAACGCCGTTCTTCGTTTGTTGAAAGAGAGTCGGACCGAAATGCAGCGTGGTGGTTACTCATGTCTTTAATGAAGAAAAAACGGAACGATACATGAAATAACTAATAAATACAAAAACAACAAACGGAACGTGAAACCTATTACAGCCTATTTTTTTTATAAAAATTAATTTATTATCATCAATACCATTCATTCTTTACAACTCATAATTTACATACATACTCAAATAATGGTATTTTTAATTAAACTAATTAAATTAAACTAAACATAAACCCCAAACAAAACCTCAGGGGAGCATCTTCCCTCCCCGTCACCCTACAAAATACCTTCCCCTATCTCCCTGTCCCTAATCTATCCTCTTACAAATCTAAATGACACCCAGCCCTAAACCCCCCTTCCACCTCACCCGAGCAGCATGCTGCCCCCACTTCCTCTCCTCCCTCTTCATCCTCCCCTCAAATCTCCTTCCACTCTCCTCACTATCCCTTCCACCCCCCAATCTCTCCCTGTCTTCTCCATGTTCAGCCTTGCTTCCCACAGCCCCCGTTTAAAGAGACTAATGAGAAGCCAGAGCAGAAACCTGTCCCTATCCGTCCCTCTCGCTCTCCCTACACCCCTCTCTAACCTGACCCACGTCAATACAAAATCCCCCTTTACCAAACCTAACAACACCCGTGCCCTAGCCCATACTACTCCAGCAAAGGCACAGTCCCAAAAGACATGGCGCACAGTCTCCTCCCTGCCACAAGAGGATCTTGGACAGGTGGGGGATTGCACTAAACTATACCGGTACAAGATGGAACATACCGGCAAACACTTATGAAGGCTCAACCAATTCAGGTCCTTGAGCCTGTTGTCCAGACCCCTCACCTGCACTCCCTCCCTGACCACTTCCGAGATGCCTACTACAGGCGCCGGACTCTCTGCCTTTCTGACCTCCTCGTACAGGTGCCTATGATCTAAACCTACTCGGGCAACTTCAATCTCTGGGTGCGCACGCAGCCACTTGGCCGCATGACCAAAGTGCCACGGCAGTTGTTCCGCCCGAGGACCCGTGTTAGACCACACCATTATGCTTCTCGCCTGATACGAGAAAAATACCCGCAGGAGGTAACCGGACGGGTGTATCACTGGCTGAACAAGCTCCGTTAACAAGAAAGAAACAAAAATTGTGTCCAGCTTGAGGGGGAAATGTGGTACCCCCTACCTCCCTCCCGATGGGACAGATCATGCGTGCCCTGGCGACCCACTCATACCTGCCACTCCACATAAACTGAAACACAAGCTTCACTAGAGGCCTTCTCAGACAAGCCGGCAATGGGTAGATGTATGCCAAATACAAAAGCGACGGCAACACATCCACCTTTAGGACCAGGACTTTGCCCATAAAAGACAAATACCTAGCTTTCCACATTGCTAGCTTCCTCTGTACCACTGCGATACGCATGTTCCATTTTAGCGTCGCTGAGCCGGAGGTTTCAAAATGGACCCCGAGAATCCTCAGGGCCCCCTCACAGAGAGATAACCCCCAGGCACATCCGTTCTACCGCGCCATCTTCCGAAAAACTTGACGGAAGACTTTGCATGGTTCAGAACTGCTCCCGACGCTCGAGTGAAATCCCCAAAGATGGCAAGGGACCTTGTCAGGCACGAGTCTTTGCACAACAACAAGGAAGTGTCGTCGACGTACTGCGTCATCTTAACACGCAGTCCACCACTTCCAGGGATCAGCAGACCTTCCACCCCTGTGTCTGCCCTAATGGCAGCCCCCAGAGGCTCCATGTACAGAACGAAAAGGAGAGCCGAGAGTGGGCACCCCTGCCTGACCCCAGACGAGAGGTCAAAAACGTCACCCAAGTGACTATTTACACTAACTCGGCACCCCGCTCCGACATATAATGTACGAATCCATCCTATAAACTTCTCCCCAAATCCTAATCGACCTAACACTCTGAATAAAAAGGATCTATTCATGCGATCAAAGGCTTTCACCTGATCTAGCGCTGCTACCATAAAAGGCAGTCCTCTATCTTCAACCCAAGCGATGGAGTCCCTGATTAACTGTAGGTTCCATCTAATAGAGCGGCCCTCTACCCCGCACGTCTGATCCTCATGAACGACGTAGGGAAGGGCTGTGCGCAACCGGTCTGCTAAAACCTTTGAAAGTAGCTTGTAATCTACACACAGCATGGTCAACGGCCGCCAGTTGCCAAGGTCAGTTACTTCCCCCTTCTTATAAAAAAGTGACAGCACACCAACAGCCATTGATCCCCCCGGGACCCCGTCTCAAGGATGGCCTTCAAGACTTCGAGGACCACTGGTCCAAGTATACCCCAAAACTTGAGATAAAACTCAGCCGGCAGCCCATCCATCCCAGGCACCTTCCCTTTTCCCATCCTCCTAAGAGCGCTCTCAACCTCTTCTAGTGAAATCTGGGCCTCCATCACTTCTCTAATGTCCTCTGGCAACCGCCTGGACAAGTGTTCTAAAAACACATTTCCCTGCTCTACATCTATTTCCCTTTCCTTAAATAAACCTTGGAAATGATCAGTTGTCACCCTGACCATATCCTCTGGTTCTCTAACTATACTACCATTTTCTTCCCTAACACCATGCATTACCTTCCTACTCTGTCTTGCCCTAACCAACTTAAAGAACATAGCAGAACAAGTCTCATTATGTTCTAGAAAGCCGCTATGCGCACGCTCCAGGAAAGCTTGAGCCTTCCGCTCCTGCAACTCCCTGAGCTGCGCCTTTAGGGTTGAGGATCTCTCCCAGTCAAACGACCCGCCGAGGTTGCCTGCCTCGTATTCGACTTCAATTAACCTTTGGATACGATCCACCTCCCTCCTCTCCTCCCTTTTTTTCCTCTTGCAATACCCTATTATAAAAGCCCTAATCCTCACCTTAACTAATTCCCACCACTCTAACACCCCCTCGCACATGGACCGGAGACCCTCAAGCCTCCTAAAGAAAACATAAAACCTGTCAACAAAAGCCTGCTCCTCCAGCACATCCCGATCTAGCTTCCAGTACCCCTTACCAAAGAGGCAGACTGGCGACCCCACCTGCAGGAGCACCCCGTCGTGATCCGAAAAGAAAACAGGCAACAGCCGCCCAGACAACTTTCCCAAAGACCTGGGTACAAAAATATAATCGAGCCTCCGCTCAACCCCCCTGGAGTTACGCCATGTAGGACCGTCCATTTTCGGAGTAGTGTGCATACCACCATCTACCAGACCATGGCAAGCCATAGCCTAGCAATGGCGCCTGCACTGTTACCCCCCCCCCCCCCTCTTCCTAAATCTGTATTAAAATCCCCCCCTATCACTAATTTCCTATTTGTGACACACAGGGGCGTCAGACAGTCCACCATCTCCTTCCTGTCTGCCACCACCTGTGGCCCATACACCACCACTAATCTAAATTAGTACACCACTAACCCTCCCATGCATTACCACAAATGAATCCTCCACTTTAACCTCCCTGTGCCCACACAAAATCCCTACCCCCGATGAGTGCACCCCCCTACACCCCAAAACGACTCCCCCTTGTCCCACTCCCTCTTAAATCTACTAACATCCCCTCCATTCCTCAGGTGAACCTCCTGTAAAAAACAAAAATCAAACCCCACACCCTCCAAATAACTAAAAACCACCCTCCTCTTAACAATATCTCTTAAACCCCTTACATTTAAACTAACAAAAGTAAAATTAGACTCCATAAAAAAAATTAAACATATAATACACACAAATACTAAACTCATACAGAAAAAAAACAAAAACAGGAGACTCACCCGATGCTCCCCTGCTCCATATCTACCGGTGAGAACACCATCCATAATTCCGACATCCCCCCCTCTTCCTCCATCACACCATCCCAGGATGCAGGAATAGTGTTTGGCTTCGGGGTGCCCTGCACCCTGGGTCTACCCCCACAATCCTCCCCCTCCCCAGTGTTGCAGCTGGTTTGGAAAAAAATTGGGGAGGCTGAGTCCCCAAACAAAAAACTCCCCACCTCCTCCTGTACCCAGTCCTGAGTCTTGTTAGGTGTGTCCCCACCCAAATGAAGTTGAGAGTCTTGGGAAACCAGCAGCAACCCAGAGGTTTCTCCCACCCCCATCACTCTCTTGGCCATCCCCTCCCCCTCACTGTCGGCCAATCGCACCCTCCTCTTCATTCTCTTCTTTGGTGATGGCGGCAGTGGAGAGATACCACCCCCCCGCCAGCTCCTCCACCATACCCCTCATCTCTTCCACCATGTCACTTTCCCCCAGTCCACTTGCTCTTCCACCGTCTTCTTCTCCACCACTCCTCCCTCGCTTTCTTCTCTCTCATGCTCCTCCACTCGGTTGCCTTCTTCCACCGCTTTTCCTGGTTCTCCTACTCCCGTGCCTTCCATTTCCTTCTCTCTTCCATCCGCTGCTTCTTGCTCCTCTTCCTTCCTTGTGGCCTTCCCCTCTGGACTTGTATTCTTGTCATGAGGCGTGTTTCCTTCCCCTCCTCTTCTTCCCCCATCCCCCGCACCTGCTCCCCCCCAGCCGCAGACGCATATGACCTCTGATGGGCCGGGCACCCCCGCCACAGGTGTGCTGACGAGCCACACCCATGGCATGTCTTAGGCTTGTCACAATCCCTCGCCTCGTGATCCTCAGATCCACAAAATCTGCATTTTCTCATGCTGCACGAGGCGAAAATGTGACCGTAGGCCATACAGCGCCTGCAAAATGGGGGCTGACGTGCATAAAACAATGTCCCCCTGTCAGCCCCAAGGGAGAACATAGCAGGAGGATGGAGGTAGCCACCATGTCCCTTTGGGTCCTCCCTGAGGAGGGCCTGGAAACCTCTCCTCCCATTCCAAAACCCAAGGGAGTCTTTGAGGTGCCTAGCTGAGGAAACGTTATCCATGTATCTCCCCAGAAAAGCCCTCACCTCTTCATCCTTAACGTAAGGGTTGTAAATGTTAACAGTTACAACCCTAAAGTTATTCTTCGCCAGACTTGATATTTCGTAGTGGCACATCGGCCTCTCACCTCCCACTGCTCTTGCCCTTCTCAGGATATCATCGTGTTTTTCTTCCGTATATAGCGCGACGTCGTATGCTCCCTCCAATGAGTTGCCTTGGAAACAAAACACGTCCTTCACCGTCAGCTTTAGAATCCCCATCAATATTATCCTTCCAAAAGATTCTCGTCCTAAAGGCTCGAACTCCTTTTCCTTCCAAGCAAAACGAATCGTGTTAGCCAGCCCAATCCCAGGGATCGACCGTGATGATGTATTTAGCACCATCTCCGCAAGGAGAATGGCGCTCGTACTCTTCTTCTTCCAATACAAGAAAAAAAGAAAATCCAAAAGTGACCGAAACTGTCTGGTGAACACTACACAGAGACAGGAACAATCATCCACGAAATACAAAGTGAAACCCAGGCTACCTAAATACGGTTCCCCATCAGAGACAACAAGAATCACCTGACTCTGATTGAGAACCGCCTCAGGCAGCCAAGCCTAAACTAGACACACCCCTAATCAACCACAATCCCAATGCCTACAAAAACCCCAATACGACAACACAATAAACCCATGTCACACCCTGGCCTGAACAAATATATAACGAAAACACAAAATACAATGACCAAGGCGTGACAAATATTATACAATTAGCTTTGTCTATACAATGTAAACATGAGCCTATAGGCTGTGGCTGCAGCTATATGTCTCAAAATAGTCCAATAAAACCTATACAGCTGTGTGATTAACTTAGGTTCCCTCTACAGTCTGGGCATTTTCAGCATCATCATGGGCACCAGTCTATCTGGACTGTCTGGAAGAAATGGAGAAAGTATGTCAGCCAGTCATTTACACAAATGCACATCTACCATACAATCTTAAATGTTACTAAGTGTGTAAACATTTTAATGTTTGAATTAATATCTTACCATCAAATTATTCCTCTTCTGCACTTTCTTGAGGCAAAATCATCAATGATGTCTTCATAGGACATGTGTTTCCCCATGTCATGATTTATGCTCATGACGGCCAGACCACTCAAACGTTCTTGTGACATGGAAGACCTCAGATAGCTTTTGATGAGCTTTCATTTTGAAAAGCTCCTCTTTGCCGATGCTACTGTTACTGGTAGAGTGACTGCAATTCTTAGGGCTATCCAAAGGTTAGGAATCAAATCAAATCACATTTTATTTGTCACATACACATGGTTAGCAGATGTTAATGCGAGTGTAGCGAAATGCTTGTGCTTCTAGTTCTGACAATGCAGTAATAACTAACGAGTAATCTAACCTAACAATTCCACAACTACTACCTGATACACACACGTGTAAAGGAATAAAGAATATGTACATAAAGATACATGAATGAGTGATAGTACAGAACGGCATAGGCAAGATGCAGTAGATGGTATCGAGTACAGTATATACATATGAGATGAGTAATGTAGGTATGTAAACAAAGTGGCAGAGTTTAAAGTGGCTAGTGATACAGGTATTACATAAGGATGCAGTAGATGATCTGGAGTACAGTATATACGTATACATATGAGATGAATAATGTAGGGTATGTAAACATTATATTAAGTAGCATTGTTTAAAGTGGTTAGTGATATATTTACATCAATTTCCATCCATTCCCATTATTAAAGTGGCTGGAGTTGAGTCAGTGTGTTGGCAGCAGCCAGTCAATGTTAGTGGTGGCTGTTTAACAGTCCGATGGCCTTGAGATAGAAGCTGTTTTTCAGTCTCTCTGTCCCTGCTTTGATGCACCTGTACTGACCTTGCCTTCTGGATGATAACGGGGTGAACAGGCAGTGGCTTGGGTGGTTCTTGTCTTTATGTCCTTCCTGTGACATTGGGTGGTGTAGGTGTCCTGGAGGGCAGGTAGTTTGTCCCCGGTGATGCGTTGTGCAGACCTCACTACCCTCTGGAGAGCCTTACTGTTGTGTGCAGAGCAGTTGCTGTACCAGGTGGTGATACAGCCCGACAGGATGCTACCGATTGTGCATCTGTAGAAGTTTGTGAGTGCTTTTGGTGACAAGCCGAATTTCTTCAGCCTCCTGAAGTTGAAGAGGCGTGCTGCGCCTTCTTCACAATGCTGTCTGTGTGGGTGGACCAATTCAGTTTGTCCGTGATGTGTACACTGAGGAACTTAAAACTTACTACCCTCTCCACTACTGTCCCGTCGATGTGGATAGGGGGGTGCTCCCTCTGCTGTTTCCTGAAGTCCACGATCAACTCCTTTGTTTTGTTGACGTTGAGTGTGAGGTTATTTATTCATTTTTATTTTCCTGACACCACACTCCGAGGGCCCTCACCTCCTCCCTGTAGGCCGTCTCGTCGTTGTTGGTAATCAAGCCTACCACTGTAGTGTCGTCCGCAAACTCGATAATTGAGTTGGAGGCGTGCATGGCCACGCAGTCGTGGGTGAACAGGGAGTACAGGAGAGGGCTCAGAACGCACCCTTGTGGGCCCCCAGTGTTGAGGATCAGAGGGTGGAGATGTTGTTACCTACCCTCACCACCTGGGGGCGGCCCGTCAGGAAGTCCAGTACCCAATTGCACAGGGCGGGGTCGAGACCCAGGGTCTCGAGCTTGATGACGAGTTTGGAGGGTACTATGGTGTTAAATGCTGAGCTGTAGTCGATGAACAGCATTCTCACATAGGTATTCCTCTTGTCCAGATGGGTTAGGGCAGTGTGCAGTATCGTTGCGATTGCGTCGTCTGTGGCCCTATTGGGGCGGTATGCAAATTGGAGTGGGTCTAGGGTGTCAGGTAGGGTGGAGGTGATATGGTCCGGATGGCACTGTGATAGAGTTCCTCCAGGTTTTTCTCACAGAGAAAGGAAAGGAAGGACTGATGGCCGATCAGGTAAATTCTGAATCTCGTGTGCCAGATCCATTCCACCAATGTCCAGGTCATCTCTGAAGGTTAGAGTGTTTTCAACTTCCAACATAAGGCGACTCCGAGATGCTGGCCTTTTAGGCAGAGTTCCTCTGTCCAGTGTGTGTGTTCTTTTGCCCAGCTTAATATTTTCTTTTTATTGGCCAGTCTGAAATATGGCTTTTTCTTTGAAACCCTGCATAGAAGGCCAGCATCCCGGAGTTGCCTCTTCACTGTTAACGTTGAGGCTGATGTTTTGCGGATACTATTTAATGAAGCTGCCAGTTGAGGACTTGTGAGGCATCTGTTTCTCAAACTAGTCACTCTTATATACTTATCCTCTTGCTCAGTTGTGCACCGGGGCCTCCCACTCCTCTTTCTATTCTGTTTAGAGCCAGTTTGCTCTGTTCTGTGAAGAGATTTTTTTATTACACCTTTATTTAACCAGGTAGGCCAGTTGAGAACAAGTTCTCATTTACAACTGCGACCTGGCCAAGATAGAGTAAAGCAGTTTGACACAAACAACACAGAGTTACACATGGGATAAACAAACGTACAGTCATTAACACAATGGAAAAGTCTATATACAGTGTGTGCAAATGTAGTAAGATTAAGGAGGTAAGGCAATAAATAGGCCATAGTGGCAAAATAATTACAATTTAGCAATTAAACACTGGAGTGATGGATGTGCAGAAGATGAGTGTGCAAGTAGAGATACTGGGTTGCAAAATAAATAAGAATATGGGGATGAGGTAGTTGGGTGTGCTATTTACAGATGGGCTATGTACAGGTGCAATGATCGGTAAGCTGCTCTGACAGCTGATGCTGTAATCGAACCCACAAATCCTGATGCTCCAGATACTCAGCTTGTCTAAAAAAGGCCAGTTTTTTCTTCTTTAATCAGAACAACAGTTAACATAATTGCAAAAGGGTTTTCTAATGGTCAATTAGCCTTTTAAAGTGATAAACTTGCATTAGCTAACACAACGTGCCATTAGCTAACACAACGTGCCAGCCATCACTCGATGGTTGCTGATAATGGGCCTGTGTACGCCTATGTCGATATTCCATAGTTAATCAGCCATTCCAGCTACAATAGGTATTAACAACATTAACAATGTCTATACTGTATTTCTGATCAATTTGATGTTATTTTAATGGACAAAAAAACGTGCTTTTCTTTAAAAAACAAGGACATTTCCAAGTGACACCAAACTTTTGAACAGTAGTGTACATTTGGTTAGGATGTTAGGAAGTGCAGCTCAGTTTCCACCTCATTTTGTGGGCAGTGTGCACATAGCCTGTCTTCTCTTGAGAGCCAAGTCTGCCTACGGCGGCCTTTCTCAATAGAAAGGCTATACTCACTGAGTCTGTAAATACTCCAAGCTTTCCTTAATTTTGGGTCAGTCACAGTGGTCAGGTTTTCTGCCACTGACTACTCTCTGTTTAGTGCTAAATAACATTCTAGTTTATTCAGTTCTTTTGTTAATCCTTTCCAATGTGTCAAGTAATTATATTTTTGTTTTCTCATTATTGTTTGGGTCTAATTGTGTTGCTGTCCTGGGGCTCTGTGGGGGTGGTTTTTGTGTTTGTAAACAGAGCCCCAGGACCAGATTGCTTAGGGGACTCTTCTCCAGGTACATCTCTCTGTAGGTGATGGCTTTGTTATGGAAGGTTGGGGCGGCAGGTAACCTAGTGGTTAGAGCGTTGGGCTAGTAACCAAAAGTTTGCTAGATCGAATCCCCAAGATGACAAGATAAAAATCTGTTGTTCTGCCCTTGAACAAGGTAGTTAACCCACTTTTCCTAGGCCGTCATTCTAAACAAGAATTTGTTCTTAACTGACTTGCCTAGTTAAATAAAAAATATGGAAGGTTTGCAAATCGCTTCCTTTTGGGATGATGTAGAATTTAAGATCTCTTTTCTGGATTATTTGGTGTTTTACATTGTACACGGAGGACACTTTTGCAGAACGCTGCATGCAGAGTCTCACTTTGGTGTTTATCCCATGTTGTGAATTCTTGGTTGGTGAGCGGAACCCTGACCTCACAACCATAAAGGTCAATGAGTTCTATAACGGATTCAAGTATTTTTAGCCCGATCCTAACTGGTATGTCAAATGTTATGTTCCTTTGATGGCATAGAAGGCCCTTCTTGCCTTGTCTCTCGCTCTCTCGCTCTCTCGCTCTCTCTCTCTCTCTCTCTCTCTCTCTCTCTCTCTCTCTCTCAGTTAACAGTACTGAATAGGGAGGGGCTTAGTAACGTGACTGCTGAAGTGAAACTAATGGAAACCAAAATGTTATGAACAGGATCGATCTTTTGCACTCAGAATCTATCCACACAGTTGCGCCTCCTGTAGCCTCCAGTCACTGTTGACCCTTTTTCTAATCAGAAGAAGAGAAAGAACAGTCAACACACGCTGAGGTGAGTAGAGAGGTGAACAAATAGAATATGTGATACTTGTTTGCTATGTTGTTACATGATAAAACAGTGTATAAGCAGTGTGTTGCTATATTGTTGACACCTAGAAATGAAACAGAATGATTCAAAAGAAGAAAAGGAGATAGAATTAAGGATTTCAGAGGGCCCATTATATTTTTGTCTTCTTTGGTCTGTTCCCAGCCATGGCTTCCTCCTGTATTCTCCTGTGAAGAGCAGTTCCAGTGCTCTATCTGTCTGGATGTGTTCACTGAGCCAGTCTCTATCCCCTGTGGACACAACTACTGCAAGGCCTGTATCAGAGGATACTGGGACATCATTGACTTGTGCCAGTGTCCAATGTGTAAAGAGATATTTCGCAGAAGACTTGAGCTTTGTGTCAACACTTTCATTTCTGAAATGGCTGCTCAGCTCAATAAGTTGGCTGCAGTTGAAGCCACATCCATCACCCCAGGACAAGCCCAGACAACAACCCTCGCTAAACCTGGAGAAGTACCATGTGACGTCTGCACTGAGGGAGAGCACAAGGCCCTGAAGTCCTGCATGGTGTCTGGCCTCTTACTGTGAGACTCACCTGGAGCCTCATCAGATACTGGCATCTTTCATGAAACACTAGCTGATCGACCCTGTGGAGAACCTGGAAGACAGGGTGTGTAAGAAGCATGAGAGACCCCTGGAACTGTTCTGTAGGAGAGACCAGACGTGTGTGTGTCCTGTTCTGCCCCGAGACAGACCACAAGACTGTCTCCATAGAGAGAGGAAGACTAAGATGAGGAAGACTAAGGGCAACGTTCAGAAGATGATCCAGGAGAGACTGCTGAAGGTTAAGGAGAACAAACAGACAGTAGAGCTCAGCAGGATAGATACAAAGAGAGAGATAGCAGACAATGTGGAGGTCTTCACTGTTCTAGTGCGCTCCATTGAGAGAAGCCAGGCTGATGTCATTGTGGAGATAGAGAAGAAACTTAAAGCAGCAGAAAAGCAGGCTGAAATAATCATTGAAGAGCTGAGGCAGGAGTTACAGATGAGAAGCACTGAGCTGGAGCAGCTCTCAGATATTTAAGATCATCTCCTCCTCCTCCAGAGCTCTCCATCCATCTGTACCACCCTTCCACCTTCCAAGTACTGGTCTGAGATCAGTGTCCACAGTGGTCTGTGTGTGGGGACTATGAGGAGTACTGTCTCAGCTGTGAAATACTGAATAAAGAGATGGAGAAGTTGTGTGATGCTGATCTGAAGAGGACACAGTAGTGTGCAGTGAATGTGACTCTGGACCCTCATATAGCGAATACCAAACTCATCCTCGTCTCGTCTGAGGACCGGAAACAAGTGAGATATGGAAGCATAAAACAGAATCTCCCAGCCAACCCAGAGAGGTTTGATAATAATGCCTGTGTTTTTGGGAATAAGAGTTTCTCCTCTGGGAGATTCTATTATGAGGTGCAGGTGAAGGGGAAGTCTATGTGGGTTTGGCTAGAGAGTGGCTAGAGAGTCCATCAACAGGAATGATTGTGATGAATCACCAAGTCCTGTAGATGGATATTGGACTGTAGGGCAGTGGAATATGAATGAATACAAGGTTTATGCTGGGCCTTGGGTCAACCTCTCCCTGAGTAACAAGCCCCAGAAGGTGGGGGTGTTTGTGGATTATGAGGAGGGTGAGGTTTTCTTTTAAGATGTGGAGGCCAGGTCTCATATCTACTCTTTCACTGGCTGCACCTTTACTGAGAGACTCTACCCACTGTTCTCTACAGGCACGAATATTCCTGGTGATAACTCAGCTCCACTTATCATCTCTACCATCAAGTCTGACTGAGTTTAGTGAACAAGGAACTCAGTCAAAGGGAATCACAGCAATATGCCTTATTCAATGTGGCGATATTTCTTCTTGCGATAGATATTTCTTAGTGCTAGACCTTATCAGTTGATCAAATTTCATGATGAAGAATACTTCTCTTGTGTCCTAATACTGTTTTACAATCTATATTAAAAAGGTATTGCCTGTGAGTCATTGTACAGTTTTTTTTTTATAACTACTCCTACTTATTCCTCATCTCACGTTAAGTGAGATCACATTTCAAACACCCACAGCATACACAGATGAAGAGGGAGTTTCAGATGGTGCAGCGATACTGATAATGACTCATCACCAAGCTAAAAGTACAATGCTTCTTGGACTTAACCTATCCAACCTCTAGGATAACCTAGAAAGTCCCATACAGTGATCCATAAAGTAATAACTCTCTCTGTCTTCCCCCTCTCTCACCCCCTCTCTCTCGCTCTCTCAGTGGGATGAGGTCAGTGTCCTAGATGACCGGGGGAAGCTCATCCGGACCTTTGAGGTCTGCAACATCAACCAGAACCCCCGTGTCCAGGACAACTGGCTGGCCACGCCCTTCCTCTTCCGCTTCTCGGCACCACGAGTCTTTGTAACGCTGCGTTTCTCCGTGCGGGACTGTGCCAGCCTGCGCTCGCCCTCGCCCTCCTGTCGAGAGACACTCACCCTCTACTACAAACAGGCCGACTCACAGAGAGAGCTGGAGAGGACATGGAATGCAGAGGTAGGGCAGAAAGACTAAACTTCCCACAATGCCACTAACATGTCAGAAATAAGACTTTGTTTCATTGATGTGCTTTTTGTTCGGAACAAAGCTTCAACCCGATGAGATTTTAGTAAGCTTGTTAAGTAGACGTTGCTATTAATAAAGATAGCTAGCATTGATAAACTGATGTTGCCATTAATAAAGAAAGCTAGCATTGATAAGCTGATGTTGCCATTAATAAAGATAGCTAGCATTGATAAGCTGACGTTGCCATTAATAAAGATAGCTAGCATTGATAAGCTGATGTTTCCATTAAAAAAGATAGCTAGCATTGATAAGCTGATGTTTCCACTAATAAAGAGAGCTAGCATTGATAAGCAGACGTTGCCATTAATAAAGATAGCTAACATTGATAAGCTGACATTGCCATTAATGAAGATAGCTAGCATTGATAAGCTAACATTGCCATTAATAAAGATAGCTAGCATTGATAAGCTGACGTTGCCATTAATAAAGATAGCTGGCTTGATAAGCTGACATTGCCATTAAAAAAGATAGCTGGCTTGATAAGCTGACGTTGCCATTAATGAAGATAGCTAGCATTGATAAGCTGACCTTGCCATTAATAAAGATAGCTGGCTTGATAAGCTGACGTTGACATTAATAAAGATAGCTGGCTTGGTAAACTGACATTGCCATTAATAAAGATAGCTAGCATTGATAAACTGACTTGCCATTAATAAAGATAGCTGGCATTGATAAGCTGACGTTGCCATTAATAAAGATAGCTAGCATTGATAAGCTGATGTTTCCATTAATAAAGATAGCTATCATTGATAAATTGACGTTGCCATTAATAAAGATAGCTGGCTTGATAAGCTGACGTTGCCATTTAAAAAGATAGAGAGCATTAATAAGCTGACGTTGCAATTAATGAAGATAGATAGCATTGATAAGCTGACGTTGCCATAAACAAAGATAGCTGGCTTGATAAGCTGACGTTGCCATTAAAAAAGATAGATGGCATTAATAAGCTGACGTTGCAATTAATGAAGATAGATAGCATTGATAAGCTGACGTTGCCATTAATAAAGATAGCTAGCATTGATAAGCTGACGTTGCCATTAATAAAGATAGCTGGCATTGATAAGCTGATGTTGCCATCAATAAAGATAGCTGGCTTGATAAGCTGACGTTGCCATTAATAAAGATAGCTAGCATTGATAAGCTGACGTTGCCATTAATAAAGGTAGCTAGCATTTATAAGCTGACGTTGCCATTAATAAAGATAGCTGGCTTGATAAGCTGACGTTGCCATTAATAAAGAGAGCTAGCATTGATAAGCTGATGTTTCCATAAATAAATATAGCTGGCTTGATAAGCTGACGTTGCCATTAATAAAGAGAGCTAGCATTGATAAGCTGATGTTTCCATTAATAAAGATAGCTAGCATTGATAAGCTGACGTTGCCGTTAATAAAGAGAGCTAGCATTGATAAGCTGATGTTTCCATTAATAAATATAGCTGGCTTGATAAGCTGACGTTGCCATTAATAAAGAGAGCTAGCATTGATAAGCTGATGTTGCCATTAATAAAGATGGAGAGCATTGATAAGCTGACCTTGCCATTAATAAAGATAGCTGACTTGATAAGCTGACGTTGACATTAATAAAGATAGCTGGCTTGGTAAACTGACATTGCCATTAATAAAGATAGCTAGCATTGATAATCTGACGTTGCCATTAATAAAGATAGCTGCCTTGATGAGCTGATGTTGCCATTAATAAAGATAGCTAGCATTGATAAACTGACTTGCCATTAATAAAGATAGCTGGCTTGATAAGCTGACGTTGCATTAATAAAGATAGCTGGCTTGATAAGCTGACGTTGCCATTAATAAAGAGAGCTAGCATTGATAGGCTGATGTTTCCATTAATAAAGATAGCTAGCATTGATAAGCTGACGTTGCCATTAATAAAGATAGCTAGCATTGATAAACTGATGTTTCCATTAATAAAGATATCTGGCTTGATAAGCTGACGTTGCCATTAATAAAGATAGCTAGCATTGATAAGCTGACGTTGCCAATAATAAAGATAGCTGGCATTGATAAGTTGACATTGCCATTAATAAAGATAGCTAGCATTGATAAGCTAACGTTGCCATTAATAAAGATAGCTGGCTTGATAAGCTGACGTTGCCAATAATAAAGATAGCTGGCATTGATAAGCTGACATTGCATTAATATAGATAGCTGGCTTGATAAGCTGACGTTGCCATTAATAAAGATAGCTGGCACTGATAAGCAACGTTGCCATTAATAAAGATAGCTAGCATTGATAAGCTGATGTTTCCATTAATAAAGATAGATTTCATTGATAAGCTGACGTTGCTATTAATAAAAATAGCTGGCTTGATAATCTGACGTTGCCATTAATAAAGATAGATAGCATTGATAAGCTGACGTTGCCATTAATAAAGATAGCTGGCATTGATAAGCAACGTTGCCATTAATAAAGAGAGCTAGCATTGATAAGCTGATATTTCCATTAATAAAGAGAGCTAGCATTGATAAGCTGACGTTGCCATTAATAAAGATAGCTAGCATTGATAAGTTGACATTGCCATTAATAAAGATAGCTGGCATTGATAAGTTGACATTGCCATTAATAAAGATAGATTGCATTGATAAGCTGACGTTGCCATTAATAAAGATAGCTAGCATTGATGAGCTAACGTTGCCAATAATAAAGATAGCTGGCATTGATAAGTTGACATTGCCATTAATAAAGATATATTTCATTGATAAGCTGACGTTGGTATTAATAAAAATAGCTGGCTTGATAATCTGACGTTGCCATTAATAAAGACAGCTAGCATTGATAAGCTGATTTTGCCATTAATAGAGATAGCTAGCATTGATAAGCTGACGTTGCATTAATAAAGATAGCTGGCTTGACAAACTGACGTTGCCATTAATAAAGTTAGCTAGCATTGATAAGCTGACGTTGCATTAATAAAGATAGCTGGTTTGACAAACTGACGTTGCCATTAATAAAGTTAGCTAGCATTGATAAGCTGACGTTGCCATTAATAAAGATAGCTAGCATTGATAAGCTGACATTGCCATTAATAAAGATAGCTAGCATTGATAAGCTAACATTGCCATTAATAAAGATAGATAGCATTTATAAGATGATGTTGCCATTAATAAAGATAGCTAGCATTTATAAGCTGACGTTGCCATTAATAAAGATAGATAGCATTTATAAGCTGACGTTGGCATTAATAGAGATAGCTGGCTTGATAAGCTGACGTTGCCATTAATAAAGATAGCTGGCATTGATAAGCTGACGTTGCCATTAATAAAGATAGCTAGCATTGATAAGCTGATGTTTCCATTAATAAAGATAGATTTCATTGATAAGCTGACGTTGCTATTAATAAAAATAGCTGGCTTGATAATCTGACGTTGCCATTAATAAAGATAGATAGCATTGATAAGCTGACGTTGCCATTAATGAAGATAGCTAGCATTGATAAGCTGACATTGCATGAATAAAGATAGCTGGCTTGATAAGCTGATGTTTCCATTAATAAAGATAGATAGCATTAATAAGCTGACGTTGCCATTAATGAAGATAGCTAGCATTGATAAGCTGACGTTGCATTAATATAGATAGCTAGCATTGATAAGCTGATTTTGCCATTAATAGAGATAGCTAGCATTGATAAGCTGACGTTGCATTAATAAAGATAGCTGGCTTGACAAACTGACGTTGCCATTAATAAATTTAGCTAGCATTGATAAGCTGACATTGCCATTAATAAAGATAGCTAGCATTGATAAGCTAACATTGCCATTAATAAAGATAGCTAGCATTTATAAGCTGACGTTGCCATTAATAAAGATAGCTAGCATTCATAAGCTGACGTTGCCATTAATAAAGATAGCTGGCATTGATATGTTGACATTGCCATTAATAAAGATAGCTAGCATTTATAAGCTGATGTTGCCATTAATAAAGATAGCTAGCATTTATAAGCTGACGTTGCCATGAATAAAGATAGATAGCATTTATAAGCTGATGTTGCCATTAATAAAGATAGCTGGCATTGATAAGTTGACATTGCCATTTATAAAGATAGATAGCATTGATAAGCTGACGTTGCCATTAATAAAGATAGCTGGCATTGATAAGTTGACATTGCCATTAATAAAGATAGATTGCATTGATAAGCTGACGTTGCCAATAATAAAGATAGCTGGCATTGATAAGCTGACATTGCATTAATATAGATAGCTGGCATTGATAAGCTGACGTTGCCATTAATAAAGATAGCTAGCATTGATAAGCTGATGTTGCCATTAATAAAGATAGCTGGCATTGATAAGCTGACGTTGCCATTAATAAAGATAGCTAGCATTGATAAGCTGATGTTTCCATTAATAAAGATAGATTTCATTGATAAGATGACGTTGCTATTAATAAAAATAGCTGGCTTGATAATCTGACGTTGCCATTAATAAAGATAGATAGCATTGATAAGCTGACGTTGCCATTAATGAAGATAGCTAGCATTGATAAGCTGACGTTGCCATTAAAAAATATAGCTAGCATTGATAAGCTGACATTGCATTAATAAAGATAGCTGGCTTGATAAGCTAATGTTTCCATTAATAAAGATAGATAGCATTAATAAGCTGACGTTGCCATTAATGAAGATAGCTAGCATTGATAAGCTAACATTGCCATTAATAAAGATAGATAGCATTTATAAGATGATGTTGCCATTAATAAAGATAGCTAGCATTTATAAGCTGACGTTGCCATTAATAAAGATAGATAGCATTTATAAGCTGACGTTGGCATTAATAGAGATAGCTGGCTTGATAAACTGACGTTGCCATTAATAAAGATAGCTGGCATTGATAAGCTGACGTTGCCATTAATAAAGATAGCTAGCATTGATATGCTAACATTGCCATTAATACAGATAGATAGCATTTATAAGATGATGTTGCCATTAATAAAGATAGCTAGCATTTATAAGCTGACGTTGCCATTAATAAAGATAGATAGCATTTATAAGCTGACGTTGGCATTAATAGAGATAGCTGGCTTGATAAGCTGACGTTGCCATTAATAAAGATAGCTGGCATTGATAACCTTACGTTGCCATTAATAAAGATAGCTAGCATTGATAAGCTGATGTTTCCATTAATAAAGATAGATTTCATTGATAAGCTGGCGTTGCTATTAATAAAAATAGCTGGTTTGATAATCTGACGTTGCCATTAATAAAGATAGATAGCATTGATAAGCTGACGTTGCCATTAATGAAGATAGCTAGCATTGATAAGCTGACATTGCCATTAAAAAAGATAGCTAGCATTGATAAGCTGACATTGCATTAATAAAGATAGCTGGCTTGATAAGCTAGTGTTTCCATTAATAAAAATAGATAGCATTAATAAGCTGACGTTGCCATTAATGAAGATAGCTAGCATTGATAAGCTGACGTTGCCATTAATAAAGACAGCTAGCATTGATAAGCTGATTTTGCCATTAATAGAGATAGCTAGCATTGATAAGCTGACGTTGCATTAATAAAGATAGCTGGCTTGACAAACTGACGTTGCCATTAATAAAGTTAGCTAGCATTGATAAGCTGACGTTGCCATTAATAAAGATAGATGGCATTTATAAGCTAACGTTGCCATTAATAAAGATAGCTGGCTTGATAAGCTGACGTTGCCAATGATAAAGATAGCTGGCATTGATAAGCTGACATTGCATTATAAAGATAGCTGGCTTGATAAGCTGACGTTGCCATTAATAAAGATAGCTGGCATTGATAAGCTGACGTTGCCATTAATAAAGATAGCTAGCATTGATAAGCTGATGTTTCCATTAATAAAGATAGATGTCATTGATAAGCTCACGTTGCTATTAATAAAGATAGCTGGTTTGATAAGCTGACATTGCCATTAGTAAAGATAGCTGGCTTGACAAGCTGACGTTGCCAATAATAAAAATTGCTGGCATTGATAAGCTGACATTGCATTAATATAGATAGCTGGCTTGATAAGCTGACATTGCCATTAATAAAGATAGATAGCATTGATAAGCTGACGTTGCCATTAATAAAGATAGATAGCATTGATAAGCTGACGTTGCCATTAATGAAGATAGCTAGCATTGATAAGCTGACGTTGCCATTAATAAAGACAGCTAGCATTGATTATCTGACGTTGCCATTAAAAAAGATAGCTAGCATTGATAAGCTGACATTGCATGAATAAAGATAGCTGGCTTGATAAGCTGATGTTTCCATTAATAAAGATAGATAGCATTAATAAGCTGACGTTGCCATTAATGAAGATAGCTAAAATTGATAAGCTGACGTTGCCATTAATAAAGACAGCTAGCATTGATAAGCTGATTTTGCCATTAATAGAGATAGCTAGCATTGATAAGCTGACGTTGCATTAATAAAGATAGCTGGCTTGACAAACTGACGTTGCCATTAATAAATTTAGCTAGCATTGATAAGCTGACATTGCCATTAATAAAGATAGCTAGCATTGATAAGCTAACATTGCCATTAATAAAGATAGCTAGCATTTATAAGCTGACGTTGCCATTAATAAAGATAGCTAGCATTCATAAGCTGACGTTGCCATTAATAAAGATAGCTGGCATTGATATGTTGACATTGCCATTAATAAAGATAGATAGCATTTATAAGCTGATGTTGCCATTAATAAAGATAGCTAGCATTTATAAGCTGACGTTGCCATTAATAAAGATAGATAGCATTTATAAGCTGATGTTGCCATTAATAAAGATAGCTGGCATTGATAAGTTGACATTGCCATTTATAAAGATAGATAGCATTGATAAGCTGACGTTGCCATTAATAAAGATAGCTGGCATTGATAAGTTGACATTGCCATTAATAAAGATAGATTGCATTGATAAGCTGACGTTGCCATTAATAAAGATAGCTAGCATTGATAAGCTAACGTTGCCATTAATAAAGATAGCTGGCTTGATAATTTGACGTTGCCAATAATAAAGATAGCTGGCATTGATAAGCTGACATTGCATTAATATAGATAGCTGGCATTGATAAGCTGACGTTGCCATTAATAAAGATAGCTAGCATTGATAAGCTGATGTTGCCATTAATAAAGATAGCTGGCATTGATAAGCTGACGTTGCCATTAATAAAGATAGCTAGCATTGATAAGCTGATGTTTCCATTAATAAAGATAGATTTCATTGATAAGATGACGTTGCTATTAATAAAAATAGCTGGCTTGATAATCTGACGTTGCCATTAATAAAGATAGATAGCATTGATAAGCTGACGTTGCCATTAAGAAAGATAGCTAGCATTTATTAGGCTGACCTTGCCATTAATAAAGATAGCTTGCATTGATAAGCTAACGTTGCCATTAATAAAGATAGCTGGCTTGATAAGCTTACGTTGCCAATGATGAAGATAGCTGGCATTGATAAGCTGACATTGCATTAATAAAGATAGCTGGCTTGATAAGCTGACGTTGCCATTAATAAAGATAGCTGGCATTTATAAGCTGACGTTGCCATTAATAAAGATAGCTAGCATTGATAAGCTGATGTTTCCATTAATAAAGATAGATTTCATTGATAAGCTCACGTTGCTATTAATAAAGATAGCTGGCTTGATAAGCTGACGTTGCCATTAGTAAAGATAGCTGGCTTGACAAGCTGGCGTTGCCATTAATAAAGATAGCTGGCTTGATAAGCTGATGTTGCAATTAATAAAGATAGCTGGCTTGATAAACTGATGTTGCCATTAATAAAGATAGCTAGCATTGATAAGCTGATGTTTCCATTAATAAAGATAGCTAGCATTGATAAACTGACGTTGCCATTAATAAAGACAGCTAGCATTGATAAGCTGATGTTTCCATTAATAAAGACAGCTAGCATTGATAAGCTGATTTTGCCATTAATAGAGATAGCTGGCTTGATAAACTGATGTTGCCAATGATAAAGATAGCTGACATTGATAAGCTGACATTGCATTAATAAAGATAGCTGGCTTGATAAGCTGATTTTGCCATTAATAGAGATAGCTGGCTTGATAAGCTGATGTTGCCAATGATAAAGATAGCTGACATTGATAAGCTGACATTGCATTAATAAAGATAGCTGGCTTGATAAGCTGATGTTGCCAATGATAAAGATAGCTGATATTGATAAGCTGACATTGCATTAATAAAGATAGCTGGCTTGATAAGCTGACGTTGCCATTAATAAAGATAGCTGGCATTTATAAGATGACGTTGCCATTAATAAAGATAGCTGGCTTGATAAGCTAATGTTTCCATTAATAAAGATAGCTAGCATTTATTAGGCTGACGTTGCCATTAATAAAGATAGCTTGCATTGATAAGCTAACGTTGCCATTAATAAAGATAGCTGGCTTGATAAGCTGACGTTGCCAATGATAAAGATAGCTGGCATTGATAAGCTGACATTGCATTAATAAAGATAGCTGGCTTGATAAGCTGATGTTGCCATTAATAAAGATAGCTGGCATTGATAGCTGACGTTGCCATTAATAAAGATAGCTAGCATTGATAAGCTGATGTTTCCATTAATAAAGATAGATTTCATTGATAAGCTCACGTTGCTATTAATAAAGTTAGCTAGCATTAATAAGCTGATGTTTCCATTAATAAAGATAGCTAGCATTTATAAACTGACGTTGCCATTAATAAAGACAGCTAGCATTGATAAGCTGACGTTGCCATTAAAAATGATAGCTAGCATTGATAAGCTGACATTGCATTAATAAAGATAGCTGGCTTGATAAGCTGATGTTTCCATTAATGAAGATAGATAGCATTGATAAGCTGACGTTGCCATTAATGAAGATAGCTAGCATTGATAAGCTGACGTTGCCATCAATAAAGACAGCTAGAATTGATAACCTGATTTTTCCATTAATAAAGATAGCTAGCATTGATAAGCTGACGTTGCATTAATAAAGATAGCTGGCTTGACAAACTGACGTTGCCATTAATAAAGTTAGCTAGCATTGATAAGCTGACGTTGCCATTAATAAAGATAGCTAGCATTGATAAGCTGACATTGCCATTAATAAAGATAGATAGCATTGATAAGCTGACGTTGCCATTAATAAAGATAGATAGCATTGATAAGCTGACGTTGCCTTTAATGAAGATAGCTAGCATTGATAAGCTGACGTTGCCATTAATAAAGACAGCTAGCATTGATTATCTGACGTTGCCATTAAAAAAGATAGCTAGCATTGATAAGCTGACATTGCATGAATAAAGATAGCTGGCTTGATAAGCTGATGTTTCCATTAATAAAGATAGATAGCATTAATAAGCTGACGTTGCCATTAATGAAGATAGCTAGCATTGATAAGCTGACGTTGCCATTAATAAAGACAGCTAGCATTTATAAGCTGATTTTGCCATTAATAGAGATAGCTAGCATTGATAAGCTGACGTTGCATTAATAAAGATAGCTGGCTTGACAAACTGACGTTGCCATTAATAAATTTAGCTAGCATTGATAAGCTGACATTGCCATTAATAAAGATAGCTAGCATTGATAAGCTAACATTGCCATTAATAAAGATAGCTAGCATTTATAAGCTGACGTTGCCATTAATAAAGATAGCTAGCATTCATAAGCTGACGCGTTGCCATTAATAAAGATAGCTGGCATTGATATGTTGACATTGCCATTAATAAAGATAGATAGCATTTATAAGCTGATGTTGCCATTAATAAAGATAGCTAGCATTTATAAGCTGACGTTGCCATTAATAAAGATAGATAGCATTTATAAGCTGATGTTGCCATTAATAAAGATAGCTGGCATTGATAAGTTGACATTGCCATTTATAAAGATAGATAGCATTGATAAGCTGACGTTGCCATTAATAAAGATAGCTGGCATTGATAAGTTGACATTGCCATTAATAAAGATAGATTGCATTGATAAGCTGACGTTGCCATTAATAAAGATAGCTAGCATTGATAAGCTAACGTTGCCATTAATAAAGATAGCTGGCTTGATAATTTGACGTTGCCAATAATAAAGATAGCTGGCATTGATAAGCTGACATTGCATTAATATAGATAGCTGGCATTGATAAGCTGACGTTGCCATTAATAAAGATAGCTAGCATTGATAAGCTGATGTTGCCATTAATAAAGATAGCTGGCATTGATAAGCTGACGTTGCCATTAATAAAGATAGCTAGCATTGATAAGCTGATGTTTCCATTAATAAAGATAGATTTCATTGATAAGATGACGTTGCTATTAATAAAAATAGCTGGCTTGATAATCTGACGTTGCCATTAATAAAGATAGATAGCATTGATAAGCTGACGTTGCCATTAAGAAAGATAGCTAGCATTTATTAGGCTGACCTTGCCATTAATAAAGATAGCTTGCATTGATAAGCTAACGTTGCCATTAATAAAGATAGCTGGCTTGATAAGCTTACGTTGCCAATGATGAAGATAGCTGGCATTGATAAGCTGACATTGCATTAATAAAGATAGCTGGCTTGATAAGCTGACGTTGCCATTAATAAAGATAGCTGGCATTTATAAGCTGACGTTGCCATTAATAAAGATAGCTAGCATTGATAAGCTGATGTTTCCATTAATAAAGATAGATTTCATTGATAAGCTCACGTTGCTATTAATAAAGATAGCTGGCTTGATAAGCTGACGTTGCCATTAGTAAAGATAGCTGGCTTGACAAGCTGACGTTGCCATTAATAAAGATAGCTGGCTTGATAAGCTGATGTTGCAATTAATAAAGATAGCTGGCTTGATAAACTGATGTTGCCATTAATAAAGATAGCTAGCATTGATAAGCTGATGTTTCCATTAATAAAGATAGCTAGCATTGATAAACTGACGTTGCCATTAATAAAGACAGCTAGCATTGATAAGCTGATGTTTCCATTAATAAAGACAGCTAGCATTGATAAGCTGATTTTGCCATTAATAGAGATAGCTGGCTTGATAAACTGATGTTGCCAATGATAAAGATAGCTGACATTGATAAGCTGACATTGCATTAATAAAGATAGCTGGCTTGATAAGCTGATTTTGCCATTAATAGAGATAGCTGGCTTGATAAGCTGATGTTGCCAATGATAAAGATAGCTGACATTGATAAGCTGACATTGCATTAATAAAGATAGCTGGCTTGATAAGCTGATGTTGCCAATGATAAAGATAGCTGATATTGATAAGCTGACATTGCATTAATAAAGATAGCTGGCTTGATAAGCTGACGTTGCCATTAATAAAGATAGCTGGCATTTATAAGATGACGTTGCCATTAATAAAGATAGCTGGCTTGATAAGCTAATGTTTCCATTAATAAAGATAGCTAGCATTTATTAGGCTGACGTTGCCATTAATAAAGATAGCTTGCATTGATAAGCTAACGTTGCCATTAATAAAGATAGCTGGCTTGATAAGCTGACGTTGCCAATGATAAAGATAGCTGGCATTGATAAGCTGACATTGCATTAATAAAGATAGCTGGCTTGATAAGCTGATGTTGCCATTAATAAAGATAGCTGGCATTGATAGCTGACGTTGCCATTAATAAAGATAGCTAGCATTGATAAGCTGATGTTTCCATTAATAAAGATAGATTTCATTGATAAGCTCACGTTGCTATTAATAAAGTTAGCTAGCATTAATAAGCTGATGTTTCCATTAATAAAGATAGCTAGCATTTATAAACTGACGTTGCCATTAATAAAGACAGCTAGCATTGATAAGCTGACGTTGCCATTAAAAATGATAGCTAGCATTGATAAGCTGACATTGCATGAATAAAGATAGCTGGCTTGATAAGCTGATGTTTCCATTAATGAAGATAGATAGCATTGATAAGCTGACGTTGCCATTAATGAAGATAGCTAGCATTGATAAGCTGACGTTGCCATCAATAAAGACAGCTAGAATTGATAACCTGATTTTTCCATTAATAAAGATAGCTAGCATTGATAAGCTGACGTTGCATTAATAAAGATAGCTGGCTTGACAAACTGACGTTGCCATTAATAAAGTTAGCTAGCATTGATAAGCTGACGTTGCCATTAATAAAGATAGCTAGCATTGATAAGCTGACATTGCCATTAATAAAGATAGCTAGCATTGATAAGCTAACATTGCTATTAATAAAGATAGCTAGCATTTATAAGCTGACGTTGCCATTAATAAAGATAGCTAGCATTGATAAGCTGACGTTGCCATTAATAAAGATAGCTGGCATTGATATGTTGACATTGCCATTAATAAAGATAGATAGCATTTATAAACTGATGTTGCCATTAATAAAGATAGATAGCATTTATAAGCTGATGTTGCCATTAATAAAGATAGCTAGCATTTATAAGCTGACGTTGCCATTAATAAAGATAGCTAGCATTTATAAGCTGACGTTGGCATTAATAGAGATAGCTAGCATTTATAAGCTGACACTGCATTAATAAAGATAGCTGGCTTGATAAGCTAATGTTTCCATTAATAAAGATAGATAGCATTAATAAGCTGACGTTGCCATTAATGAAGATAGCTAGCATTGATAAGCTGACGTTGCCATTAATAAAGACAGCTAGCATTGATAAGCTGACGTTGCCATTAATAAAGATAGCTAGCATTTATAAGCTGACGTTGCCATTAATAAAGATAGATAGCATTTATAAGCTGATGTTGCCATTAATAAAGATAGCTGGCATTGATAAGTTGACATTGCCATTTATAAAGATAGATAGCATTGATAAGCTGACGTTGCCATTAATAAAGATAGCTGGCATTGATAAGTTGACATTGCCATTAATAAAGATAGATTGCATTGATAAGCTGGCGTTGCCATTAATAAAGATAGCTAGCATTGATAAGCTAACGTTGCCATTAATAAAGATAGCTGGCTTGATAATTTGACGTTGCCAATAATAAAGATAGCTGGCATTGATAAGCTGACATTGCATTAATATAGATAGCTGGCATTGATAAGCTGACGTTGCCATTAATAAAGATAGCTAGCATTGATAAGCTGATGTTGCCATTAATAAAGATAGCTGGCATTGATAAGCTGACGTTGCCATTAATAAAGATAGCTAGCATTGATAAGCTGATGTTTCCATTAATAAAGATAGATTTCATTGATAAGATGACGTTGCTATTAATAAAAATAGCTGGCTTGATAATCTGACGTTGCCATTAATAAAGATAGATAGCATTGATAAGCTGACGTTGCCATTAAGAAAGATAGCTAGCATTTATTAGGCTGACCTTGCCATTAATAAAGATAGCTTGCATTGATAAGCTAACGTTGCCATTAATAAAGATAGCTGGCTTGATAAGCTTACGTTGCCAATGATGAAGATAGCTGGCATTGATAAGCTGACATTGCATTAATAAAGATAGCTGGCTTGATAAGCTGACGTTGCCATTAATAAAGATAGCTGGCATTTATAAGCTGACGTTGCCATTAATAAAGATAGCTAGCATTGATAAGCTGATGTTTCCATTAATAAAGATAGATTTCATTGATAAGCTCACGTTGCTATTAATAAAGATAGCTGGCTTGATAAGCTGACGTTGCCATTAGTAAAGATAGCTGGCTTGACAAGCTGACGTTGCCATTAATAAAGATAGCTGGCTTGATAAGCTGATGTTGCAATTAATAAAGATAGCTGGCTTGATAAACTGATGTTGCCATTAATAAAGATAGCTAGCATTGATAAGCTGATGTTTCCATTAATAAAGATAGCTAGCATTGATAAACTGACGTTGCCATTAATAAAGACAGCTAGCATTGATAAGCTGATGTTTCCATTAATAAAGACAGCTAGCATTGATAAGCTGATTTTGCCATTAATAGAGATAGCTGGCTTGATAAACTGATGTTGCCAATGATAAAGATAGCTGACATTGATAAGCTGACATTGCATTAATAAAGATAGCTGGCTTGATAAGCTGATTTTGCCATTAATAGAGATAGCTGGCTTGATAAGCTGATGTTGCCAATGATAAAGATAGCTGACATTGATAAGCTGACATTGCATTAATAAAGATAGCTGGCTTGATAAGCTGATGTTGCCAATGATAAAGATAGCTGATATTGATAAGCTGACATTGCATTAATAAAGATAGCTGGCTTGATAAGCTGACGTTGCCATTAATAAAGATAGAGGCATTTATAAGATGACGTTGCCATTAATAAAGATAGCTGGCTTGATAAGCTAATGTTTCCATTAATAAAGATAGCTAGCATTTATTAGGCTGACGTTGCCATTAATAAAGATAGCTTGCATTGATAAGCTAACGTTGCCATTAATAAAGATAGCTGGCTTGATAAGCTGACGTTGCCAATGATAAAGATAGCTGGCATTGATAAGCTGACATTGCATTAATAAAGATAGCTGGCTTGATAAGCTGATGTTGCCATTAATAAAGATAGCTGGCATTGATAGCTGACGTTGCCATTAATAAAGATAGCTAGCATTGATAAGCTGATGTTTCCATTAATAAAGATAGATTTCATTGATAAGCTCACGTTGCTATTAATAAAGTTAGCTAGCATTAATAAGCTGATGTTTCCATTAATAAAGATAGCTAGCATTTATAAACTGGCGTTGCCATTAATAAAGACAGCTAGCATTGATAAGCTGACGTTGCCATTAAAAATGATAGCTAGCATTGATAAGCTGACATTGCATGAATAAAGATAGCTGGCTTGATAAGCTGATGTTTCCATTAATGAAGATAGATAGCATTGATAAGCTGACGTTGCCATTAATGAAGATAGCTAGCATTGATAAGCTGACGTTGCCATCAATAAAGACAGCTAGAATTGATAACCTGATTTTTCCATTAATAAAGATAGCTAGCATTGATAAGCTGACGTTGCATTAATAAAGATAGCTGGCTTGACAAACTGGCGTTGCCATTAATAAAGTTAGCTAGCATTGATAAGCTGACGTTGCCATTAATAAAGATAGCTAGCATTGATAAGCTGACATTGCCATTAATAAAGATAGCTAGCATTGATAAGCTAACATTGCTATTAATAAAGATAGCTAGCATTTATAAGCTGACGTTGCCATTAATAAAGATAGCTAGCATTGATAAGCTGACGTTGCCATTAATAAAGATAGCTGGCATTGATATGTTGACATTGCCATTAATAAAGATAGATAGCATTTATAAACTGATGTTGCCATTAATAAAGATAGATAGCATTTATAAGCTGATGTTGCCATTAATAAAGATAGCTAGCATTTATAAGCTGACGTTGCCATTAATAAAGATAGCTAGCATTTATAAGCTGACGTTGGCATTAATAGAGATAGCTAGCATTTATAAGCTGACACTGCATTAATAAAGATAGCTGGCTTGATAAGCTAATGTTTCCATTAATAAAGATAGATAGCATTAATAAGCTGACGTTGCCATTAATGAAGATAGCTAGCATTGATAAGCTGACGTTGCCATTAATAAAGACAGCTAGCATTGATAAGCTGACGTTGCCATTAATAAAGACAGCTAGCATTGATAAGCTGATTTTGCCATTAATAGATATAGCTAGCATTGATAAGCTGACGTTGCATTAATAAAGATAGCTGGCTTGACAAACTGACGTTGCCATTAATAAAGTTAGCTAGCATTGATAAGCTGACGTTGCCATTAATAAAGATAGATGGCATTTATAAGCTGACGTTGCCATTAATAAAGATAGCTAGCATTTATTAGGCTGACGTTGCCATTAATAAAGATAGCTTGCATTGATAAGCTAACGTTGCCAATAATAAAGATAGCTGGCTTGGTAAGCTGACGTTGCCAATGATAAAGATAGCTGGCATTGATAAGCTGACATTGCATTAATAAAGATAGCTGGCTTGATAAGCTGATGTTGCCATTAATAAAGATAGCTGGCTTGATAAGCTTACGTTGCATTAATAAAGATAGCTGGCTTGACAAACTGACGTTGCCAATAATAAAGTTAGCTAGCATTGATAAGCTGACGTTGCCATTAATAAAGATAGATGGCATTTATAAGCAGACGTTGCCATTAATAAAGATAGCTTGCATTGATAAACTAACGTTGCCATTAATAAAGATAGCTGGCTTGATTAGCTGACGTTGCCAATGATAAAGATAGCTGGCATTGATAAGCTGACATTGCATTAATAAAGATAGCTGGCTTGATAAGCTGACGTTGCCATTAATAAAGATAGCTGGCATTTATAAGCTGGCGTTGCCATTAATAAAGATAGCTAGCATTGATAAGCTGATGTTTCCATTAATAAAGATAGATTTCATTGATAAGCTCACGTTGCTATTAATAAAGATAGTTAGCATTGATAAACTGACGTTGCCATTAATAAAGAAAGCTAGCATTGATAACCTGATGTTGCCATTAATAAAGATAGCTGGCATTGATAAGTTGACTTTGCCATTTATAAAGATAGATAGCATTGATAAGCTGACGTTGCCATTAATAAAGATAGCTAGCATTTATAAGCTGACGTTGCCATTAGTAAAGATAGCTAGCATTTATAAGCTGACGTTGCCATTAGTAAAGATAGCTGGCTTGACAAGCTGACGTTGCCATTAATAAAGATAGATTTCATTGATAAGCTGATGTTGCAATTAATAAAGATAGCTGGCTTGATAAACTGACATTGCCATTAATAAATATAGCTAGCATTGATAAGCTGATGTTTCCATAAATAAAGATAGCTAGCATTGATAAACTGACGTTGCCATTAATAAAGAAAGCTAGCATTGATAACCTGATGTTGCCATTAATAAAGATAGCTGGCATTGATAAGTTGACATTGCCATTTATAAAGATAGATAGCATTGATAAGCTGACGTTGCCATTAATAAAGATAGCTAGCATTTATAAGCTGACGTTGCCATTAATAAAGATAGCTAGCATTGATAAGCTGACGTTGCCATTAAAAAAGATAGCTAGCATTGATAAGCTGACATTGCATTAATAAAGATAGCTGGCTTGATAAGCTGATGTTTCCATTAATAAAGATAGATAGCATTAATAAGCTGACGTTGCCATTAATGAAGATAGATAGCATTGATAAGCTGACGTTGCCATTAATGAAGATAGCTAGCATTGATAAGCTGACGTTGCCATTAATAAGGACATCTAGCATTGATAACCTGATTTTGCCATTAATAAAGATAGCTAGCATTGATTAGCTGACGTTGCATTAATAAAGATAGCTGGCTTGACAAACTGACATTGCCATTAATAAAGTTAGCTAGCATTGATAAGCTGACGTTGCCATTAATAAAGATAGCTAGCATTGATAAGCTGACATTGCCATTAATAAAGATAGATGGCATTGATATGTTGACATTGCCATTAATAAAGATAGATAGCATTTTTAAGCTGATGTTGCCATTAATAAAGATAGCTAGCATTTATAAGCTGACGTTGCCATTAATAAAGATAGATAGCATTTATAAGCTGACGTTGGCATTAATAGAGATAGCTAGCATTTATAAGCTGACGTTGCCATTAATAAAGAAAGCTAGCATTGATAACCTGATGTTGCCATTAATAAAGATAGCTGGCATTGATAAGTTGACATTGCCATTTATAAAGATAGATAGCATTGATAAGCTGACGTTGCCATTAATAAAGATAGCTAGCATTTATAAGCTGACGTTGCCATTAATAAAGATAGGTAGCATTGATAAGCTGACGTTGCCATTAATAAAGATAGCTAGCATTTATAAGTTGACATTGCTATTAATAAAGATAGATAGCATTTATAAGCTGACATTGCCATTAATAAAGATTGCTGGCATTGATAAGTTGACATTGCCATTAATAAAGATAGATTGCATTGATAAGCTGACGTTGCCATTAATAAAGATAGCTAGCATTGATAAGCTAACGTTGCCATTAATAAAGATAGCTGGCTTGATAAGCTGACGATGCCAATAATAAAGATAGCTGGCATTGATAAGCTGACATTGCATTAATATAGATAGCTGGCTTGATAAGCTGACGTTGCCATTAATAAAGATAGCTGGCATTGATAAGCTGACGTTGCCATTAATAAAGATAGCTAGCATTGATAAGCTGATGTTTCCATTAATAAAGATAGATTTCATTGATAAGCTGACGTTGCTATTAATCAAAATAGCTGGCTTGATATGCTGACGTTGCCATAAATAAAGATAGATAGCATTGATAATCTGACTTTGCCATTAATGAAGATAGCTAGCATTGATAAGCTGACGTTGCCATTAATAAAGACAGCTAGCATTGATAAGCTGACGTTGCCATTAAAAAAGATAGCTAGCATTGATAAGCTGACATTGCATTAATAAAGATAGCTGGCTTGATAAGCTGATGTTTCCATTAATAAAGATAGATAGCATTAATAAGCTGACGTTGCCATTAATGAAGATAGCTAGCATTGATAAGCTAACATTGCCATTAATAAAGATAGCTAGCATTTATAAGCTGACGTTGCCATTAATAAAGATAGCTAGCATTGATAAGCTGACGTTGCCATTAATAAAGATAGCTGGCATTGATATGTTGACATTGCCATTAATAAAGATAGATAGCTTGCTTAACACTGACAGTATGGTCACACTAGCTACATTATCCATATTGATAAGGTTGTAGTTGTAGTTGTGACAGAACAGCCATTCCTGGACCTGTCTCCAGAAGCGAACCACTGATGTACAGTATCAGAAAATATGTTCTATGGATTGTGTTTCCTCGTGTCTACACAAGGCTGACTGTCCAATGCCCCATATATTGAGCGTTATTTTTGTAGAAAGTATTTTATATAATGGCTTACAATGAAATTAACAAATCTTTGTGTCAATTGTTGTTTTATATGTCAGTTCATGAACCTGATGCCAAGGTATTGGGACATCAAAACTGACTTGAATTGTATATGGCAATGTTGTCAAACCTTTTTACTTGAAGTGAAACTAATACATTTTTGATTAATACTAAACAGTTTAAGCCATTTTAAGCCAAGACAAATGGTCTCTTCCCATGGTATTTATAGTTTCTAAAAACATCTGTCAAGACGTAGAGCATAAAGACTACATTTCCCAAAATCCCATTTTAGTAATATGTAGTTCTGCATGTTCCAAAGTGTGTTCCAAAAGCAAGGAAACAATGATGCCATAACATTCCTCTCATTCTCATCCCCCTCAATCTCATTAAATAAACTACATTTCTCATCTCACATCAGTGCTTTGTAGGAGAGCAGTTACAGAGCTGTTTTGCCGAGTCGACAGGGTGCTGAGCTCTTGTTGCGTCCGCGTGTCGTGTGCAGAGGGAAGGATGCAGTATTTGTGAATGAATACATTTCTCCTTGGGGAAAGTTAGATACTGTTTAAAAATTCAAATAAGAGGCTGATGAGTGAAGTGTGGAGGAATGTAGAGTGGGGAGCAGCAAGAAGGCCAGGAGTCTGAGTCTCTGGGGGAAGTTAGCATGGTTATCCTGAAACTGGCGAGAATTAGATTAGATTAAAACACAGACTGTCACTGGTCCGCGACTGTTTATATTTGACTCAATGACTGTTGCATACTCTTAAATACTTTAATCAACCCTTTATCATGCCCTTTATCGTATCCTTCTCCCCAATCCCTCACATTTTAATTTCCACAATGAAATGTAATACATGATCCCTCTCTCTCATCACCCTCTCCCCCCTATCTTCCTCCCCATCCCCCTTTCCCATCCCTGTCCAGGCGTCCAGTGGAGAGAAGGACACGAGGGAGGGCTGGGTGAAGGTTGACACCATAGCAGCAGATAAGAGTTTCACCAAGGTGGAGCCCAGCCTGCCTCACCAGTACCAACCAGACCGCTACCGTCGGGTCAACATCAAGACCCGCAGCTTTGCGCCGCTCACACGCAATGGGTACTGTACGAGAACATTTGAAACAAATTCATGAAAATGTCCATATTCAAACCATGCTCATCACTTGTGACAAATAGTCCTTTGCCACTTTGTAGGCAGCAGTGTATGGTAACTAACTAACTCACCTAAACCCATACTGTCACCTATCTAGTGGTCCTTCAAATCAAATGAAACTTTATTTATCACATGCGCCGAATACAACAAGTGTAGACCTTACTGTGAAATGCTTTCTTACAAGCCCTTAACCAACAGTGCAGTTCAAGCCTGATAATAAGTTAACATGTTATGACCCTTGAACCCTGTTTCAGATTCGTTCTGGCCATCGTCGACAGCGGCGCATGTGTCTCTCTCATGGGTGTGTCCATCTTCTACCGCCGCTGTCCAGCAACCAATCGCTATCTTGCTTCCTATCCGGCCACACCCTCAGGGGCGGAGCCTACCGCCCTGGTCCCTGTGTCTGGGACTTGTGTTCCCCACAGCCAAGCACAGGGAGGCTCCGCCCCTCGCATGCACTGCAACGCAGAAGGTGAATGGATGGTGCCGGTGGGTGGGTGCATCTGTGAAGAGGGATATGAGCCCAATCAAAACAGATCAGCTTGCTTTGGTGAGTTCAACAAGTCTGGTATACTTTTAAAACGTAAAACACATACACTAAAATGTCAAAGGACCAACAAAATGTAACAATATCTAAAGTTTTAGCCTCCTGTCGCTCTTCCTGTCAGTTCTCCTGCCCCCTTCCTGTCAGTTTTCCTATTCACTCTCCTGTCAGTTGTCCTGACCCCTGTCCTGTCAGTTCTCCTGTCCCCCTGTCCTGTCAGTTCTCCTGTCCCCCTGTCCTGTCAGTTCTCCTGTCCCCCTGTCCTGTCAGTTCTCCTGTCCAACCTTCCTGTCAGTTCTCCTGTCCAACCTTCCTGTCAGTTTTCCTATTCACTCTCCTGTCAGTTGTCCTGACCCCTGTCCTGTCAGTTCTCCTGTCCCCCTGTCCTGTCAGTTCTCCTGTCCAACCTTCCTGTCAGTTTTCCTATTCACTCTCCTGTCAGTTGTCCTGACCCCTGTCCTGTCAGTTCTCCTGTCCCCCCTCCCATCAGTTCTCCTGTCCCCCCTCCTGTCAGTTCTCCTGTCCCCCCTCCTGTCAGTTGTCCTGACCCCTGTCCTGTCAGTTCTCCTGTCCCCCTTCCTGTCAGTTGTCCTGTCCACTCTCCTGTCAGTTGTCCTGACCCCTATTCTGTCAGTTCTCCTGTCCACTCTCCTGTCAGTTGTCCTGTCCACTCTCCTGTCAGTTGTCCTGACCCCTATTCTGTCAGTTCTCCTGTCCACTCTCCTGTCAGTTGTCCTGACCCCTGTCCTGTCAGTTCTCCTGTCCCCCCTCCCATCAGTTCTCCTGTCCCCCCTCCTGTCAGTTGTCCTGTCCCCCCTCCTGTCAGTTGTCCTGACCCCTGTCCTGTCAGTTCTCTTGTCCCCCCTCCCATCAGTTCTCCTGTTCCCCCTCCTGTCAGTTCTCCTGTCCCCCTCCTGTCAGTTGTCCTGACCCCTGTCCTGTCAGTACTCCTGTCTCTTGTCCTGTCAGTTCTCCGGTCTCCTGTTCTGTCAGTTCTCCTGTCTCCTGTTCTGTCAGTTCTCCTGTCTCTTGTCCTGTCAGTTCTCCTGTCCTGTCAGTTCTCCTGTCTCCTGTCCTGTCAGTTCTCCTGTCTCTTGTCCTGTCAGTTATTCTGTCCTGTCAGTTCTCCTGTCTCTTGTCCTGTCAGTTATTCTGTCCTGTCAGTTCTCCTGTCCTGTCAGTTATTCTGTCCTGTCAGTTCTCCTGTCTCTTGTCCTGTCAGTTATTCTGTCCTGTCAGTTCTCCTGTCCTGTCAGTTATTCTGTTCTGTCAGTTCTCCTGTCTCTTGTCCTGTCAGTTCTCCTGTCTCTTGTCCTGTCAGTTCTCCTGTCTCTTGTCCTGTCAGTTCTCCTGTTCTGTCAGTTCTCCTGTCTCTTGTCCTGTCAGTTCTCCTGTCTCTTGTCCTGTCAGTTCTCCTGTCTCTTGTCCTGTCAGTTCTCCTGTCCTGTCAGTTCTCATGTCTCCTGTCCTGTCAGTTCTCCTGTCTCTTGTCCTGTCAGTTCTCCTCTCCTGTCAGTTCTCCTGTCTCCTCTCCTGTCAGTTCTTCTGTCTCTTGTGTCACTAACATTCTGGATCAATATGAGATGGAACTGCTGCCATCACTCTGATCACTGGCCCAGCTTGACTGAGAGGACAGGGGAAGGAGGGCAGGGACAGACAATGGCCATGTGGGGTGTGTGTGTGTTGTGGGGGGGCGGGGGGGTTGATGATGGGCAAATGTTTTATGAGACTGTGTCAGCAATATCCTACATAAATGAATAGGTGTTTATGTCTGGGAGCATAAGTAGGAGATGAGGGCTTTGTGTTGTGGTCTCTGTGTTGGTGGTGTTTTAACTAGAGAAGCAGGAAGGGAGCAGAACTCAGGGGAATAAGAGACAGCTTGTCAGACCAAGAGCTCAACTACTGCTTCAACAAGCCCCACTTGACCCAGAATGTTAGCACAGAGGAGGAAAGGAACACACACACACTGTGTCTCTCTCTCTCTCTCTCTCTCTCTCTCTCTCTCTCTCTCTCTCTCTCTCTCTCTCTCTCTCACTCTCACTCTCACACTCTCTCACACTCTCTCACACTCACACTCACACACACTACAGGGACATGGACACTACACCATAGTCTGGGTCAGTGTGCACCCTGGAAAACTAAAGTTTTCTACCTTCACTGGACAGGGGTCAACGAGAAAGATATGTTTTGGAGAAATCTGAAGAAAGACACCATGGAATATTGAGAGAAGGAGGAGAGGGAGGGAGGGAGGGAGGGATGTGACACATTTAGGTCATAGTGATGTAATGGTCACTCGTCTGTGAACAAGTGACAGAAACCACAGCGGGAGAGAGAGAGAGGGAAAGAGAGAGGGGGAGATGGAGGGAGGGAGAGAGGGGATAAGTGGACACAAGTTAACGACTTAAGGAATTGAGCAAGCAGAAAGTCTGAGGAAAGTAAGGAGACAGAGAGAGGGGGAAGGGGTATTGACTGAGATGTGGACAGCGGGAGGCTGTGTGGTGCTGTGTGTGTGTGTTCTCCCTTGACAGTTGAAGGTAAAGGTCCAGTCCAGTAGTTCTCTGTGGGGCTATCTGTTACCCTCTCCTCCAAAGGCCAGACCAGGGTTGGTCAGGGGCCTCCCAGTCCCAAGCTAGCTAACAGATTCATTAATACCGCCACTCTGGACCAAGTCAACTGTGAAATGTCTTCATGCTCTAATGGCTTACATCTGGGCTCTCCCCGCCACTCACACGGTTTGTCCCACTTTGATTGATATTTACTGAGAAATAACCACTCCAACGCCACTCTGTGGCTCAGATGGGGATAAACAGATCATAAGGAGTGGCAGCCCCACCCACCCATTTTTGTGTTCTAATTATTCTGTGATTATGTTTAGTTGATCAGGTCATTGACTAACGTCATGCCATTGTTGTCCCTGTTTAGTTGTTTGGATGAAAAACTGATAGTTGAGATGGTTGCTGAGCCATGTTGCCGTGGTTGCTGAAGGTTTTTATTCTACATTGTCTCTGAGGCTCCGGTATAAATATCTGTGTAGACACCAATAACTCAGCTGTACGGCTCTAAAGGGGTTCCAGGCACATTCAAAGTCTGAACTGATGAATGATAAGTAATCCAAATGGACTTAATATTAAGCTGTTCATTAGAAGTGATCTGTGCTGGAATTAAACCCACAACCTCTTGGTGTTACAAGCACCATCCAAGCTCTAACCAGCTCAGCCATCAGAACCAGTAACTCCTAACAGATCCTCGAATGATGACAGGGAGCAGAGCAGGAGACAAGCAGCACTCTGTTCTCTCCTAAGCAGAAGACCTACACTAGATGTTTTCTCCGTTGACATTGGCGTCGAGAAAGAGAGAGAGAGAGAGAGAGAGAGTGTGTATGTGTGTATGCTCAGCAGAAGCACGACTGAGCATGAGACACAATTACACCTGTTCACCCAGATATGAAACAGACTTTTACATCATGGGGCTTTCTAAGGAGGTCCACATCAGTTCCATGTCACATAGTTCCTGTAACACTGATGATATACAATTGTTTACAGACAGATTATTTCACTTATAATTCACTGTATCACAATTCCAGTGGGTCAGAAGTTTAAATACACTAAGTTGACTGTCCCTTAGACAGCTTGGAAAATTCCAGAAAATTATGTCATGGTTTTAGAAGCTTCTGATAGGCTAATTGACATCATTTGAGTCAATCGGAGGTGTATCTGTAGATGTATTTCAAGACCTACCTTCAAACTCAGTGCCTCTTTGCTTGACATCATGGACAAATCAAAAGAAATCAACCAAGACCTTTTCCTTGGGAGCAATTTCCAAACGCCTGAAGGTACCACGTTCATCTGTACAAACAATAGTACGCAAGTATAAACACCATGGGACCACGCAGCCGTCGTTCCGCTCAGGAATTAGATGCATTCTGTCTCCTAGAGATGAAGGTTCTTTGGTGCGAAAAGTACAAATCAATCCCAGAACAATAGCAAAGGACCTTGTGAAGATGCTGGAGAAAACAGGTACAAAAGTATCTCTATCCACAGTAAAACGAGTCCTATATCGATATAACCTGATAGGTCGCTCAGCAAGGAAGAGGCCACTGCTCCAAAACCACAATAAAAAAGCCAGACTACGGTTTGCAACTGCACATGGGGACAAAGATTGTACTTTTTGGAGAAATGTCCTCTGGTCTGGTGAAACAAAAATAGAACTGTTTGGCCATAACGACTATTGTTATGTTTGGAGGAAAAGGGGGAGGCTTGCAAGCCAACAAACACCATCCCAACCGTGAAGCATGTGGGTGGCAGCATCATGTTGTCGGGTACTTTGCTGCAGGAGGGACTGGTGCACTTCACAAAATGGATGGTTTCATGAGGGAGGAAAATGATGTGGATATATTGAAGCAACATCTCAAGACATCAGTCAGGAAGTTAAAGCTTGGTCACAAATGGGTCTTCCAAATGGACAATGACCCCAAGCATACTTCCAAAATTGTGGTAAAATGGCTTAAGGACAACAAAGTCAAGGCATTGGAGTGGCCATCACAAAACCATGACCTCAATCCTATAGAAGATTTGTGGGCATAACTGAAAAAGCTTGTATGAGCAAGGAGGCCTACAAACATGACTCCGTTAAACCAGCTCAGTCAGGAGGAATGGGCCAAAATTCACCCAACTTATTAAGCTTGTGGAAGGCTACCCGAAACGTTTGACCCAAGTTAAACAATTTAATGGCAATGCTACCAAATACTAATTGAGTGTCTGTAAACTTCTGACCCACTCGGAATGTAATGAAATAAATTAAATTTTAAATGAATCATTCTCTCTACTATTATTCTGACATTCCATATTCTTGAAATAAGGTGGTGATCCTAACTGACCTAAGACAGGGAATTTTTACTTTGATTAAATGTCAAGAATGGTGAAAAACTAAGTTTAAATGTAGTTGGCTAAGGTGTATGTAAACCTCCGACTTCAACTGTATATATATTCCTTAAGACAGTTCCCTTAACAATGATGATATATATTCCTCAACACAGTTCCCTTAACAATGATGATATATATTCCTCAACACAGTTCCCTTAACAATGATGATATATATTCCTCAACACAGTTCCCTTAACAATGATGATATATATTCCTCAACACAGTTCCCTTAACAATGATGATATATATTCCT